>NC_137006.1:26620516-26668016 GCF_032717465.1 Coenobita brevimanus
GTCACGCTTCCGTCACGTGGCTTGACTTGCTTCCATGAGTTATATACATCGTGTGTTGACATACATCATACATTATTGGTCGCCTATGCCAGGGGATGAATGTGTCCCTCTTTTCCTATGCACCAGAAATATCTACCTGCTTACATATTATGCTAGTGTTACATATTGTGTCATGATTATATTAATGCCTGTAAGAGGATACTTCTGTGTACTGAGCAAAATGTATTTAAAAAAAAGTGTTATAAAAACTCCAATGCCACTCAGAATACAAATCTATGACAGAACTTTTTGTCTTTTTTCTATGACCTTCAGCTTTCAGTTATTGTTCTCAGACCTGAATGCTATATCTTTGCATGACCATTAACTCAACAACCGCTATGTTTGGTCCAAATTACTGTAGATCAAAAGTGATTAAACTGACCTTTCCCTGTGACCCTAACATTCGATATATTGTTCTCAGGATTGATTACTTAAATATTTGGCTGCCTCTAAATTGCTCCACTAGGGTTTATCTGAATTGAATTTAGATTTTTTTTTTTTTCTTTTTTTTACCTAAAGGGTCGAAGGTCTGACGTTATCCAGTAACCTAAAATTTTGATTGACTCTTCTCCAGATTCACTCACTTCACCGTTCCTCGCCATCTACCTTTCCGTCATGCTTCTTTTAAATTGGGTAAATGCTAAAAGTTAACGTATTTTCGACCCATTAACTTTGACCTTTTAGGGGCAATGTCTAGCCTACTATACTTTTGACCCAGTGGATAATGAAATCTATGAAAAGACCAAGATGACAAGCTTTGCCGTTTTTGTACTACATAGGTTTAAGAAATAAGAAGAATGCTGAGAAAAAAAAACTTTGTCCACTGTGTTTTAACGTATTAGCATTAGGTTTTGTCTAACTTGGCAGTTGTTTTAGGTACAGAAAGGCTTGAAGAACAAGGCCAGATGCTTATACAATTTTAATAACTTTGTGTTTGAAAGTTAGGAAGGATTATATAATTATATTTGTTATGGCTTATGGGCATAAATGTAAGCTTTACCTGAAGCAGCAGAAGGACCTTACGAATTCAGCTGCTATTACTGCAATTTGTTTTCTGTATTTTCCTAACAGTTTTCATGGTGATAAACAGCTGTTTTCTGTTGACATTTTTCCTCTTGTTATCCTCCTGTTCCTTATGCATCACCGACATTTCTAATGGAGGGTTTACAGAAACTTACTTGAATCTTGTTTAGGTTAGGATACCATAGGTTAAATTCCTAGGTTCGGTTAGCTTAGGTTAGGTTTGGTTATATTAAAAAGTAAGGTTAAGAAGAAGTACTAAAGGGCGATCGGGACTTATGTTGGAAATGTCCATTAGTACACTTGAGAAGCAGTCGATACAGTGGAAGGGACATGAGTAAAAACAATAGAGAAAGAAATTTAATGTGAGAGGTTTATTTATCACCCCCCCAGAAATATATATATATATATATATATATATATATATATATATATATATATATATATATATATATAAAAGACTATCAGGAAGAAGAACTGATTTGGTAAGGTGCTTCTGTTGCTTAGAGTAATGATTATGGTTACCCTAACAGGGGAATCAGAGCCGTCCCTACACAGTGTCTACCGAGTGGCCATCCATACACAGTGTCTACCGACACCGACAGGCCATCCCTACACAGTGTCTACCAACAGTGACAAATTCCCCCAAAAGCATTCTTTCCATTTGTCTTTTTTTTTTCTCCCTTTCCTATCAGATCCATATTATTAAAATCATATCATTTCCACGTATGTTTTCCTTTATTTTCTCCTTTCCCTTCGTTTGCACGATTTTTTTTTTTTTTTTTTAATGCCGTCGTAATCCAAATGGTTGTCACCAGCGGCGGTGCATCACGCACTGAAGGGGTGCGAAGAACGATTCAGTAATGAAGTTTCCACGAACCAATGAGACCACATTTACATTGCAAAAAGGCCTCGTTTATCCTCGGATTTAGCTTGAGGCATAAAGTTTTGTACTTAATGTAAGCAGTTGGTAGGCTAACTTAGACCTAGACAATAGTGTTTATTTTTGTGACATTGTGAAACCTTATTCACACTGTGTTAATGACTCCTTTGACTTGAGGATTTAATGTGAGGTATGGATTGCAGCTTCTAGGCCTCAATGGGTTTTTGTGAGGCTTAAGGACCTTTACCCTTCTTTCAGATCCAAATGGTTATCATCAGCTATGGCACGGAACAGTTCAGGTGACGTGAGGGACGGCCGGGTTACTAGACATTCATTCCAACCAATGAAACCCATTTCACTTTGCATCAAGGCCTTATTTGAAGTACGGATTCATTTTGAGGTATGGGTTTAAATATAAAATGCAAGTGCTTGTTAGAAGGCTTCTGGAGACCATGTAAAAAGATCTGAACTCTCTCTCTCTCTCTTTTAGCTATTTGTACTGAATTTGTATGGTCTGTAAGCAAACGATGTTTGTTTGCTGATGCATCTGGGTCAGACAAAGGTGTACTCCCTGATTCAGACTGAGGCCAACACACAAAGGAGAGTATATATATATATATATATATATATATATATATAATATATATAAATATATATATATATATATATATATATATATATATATATAGATAGATAGATAGATAGATAGATAGATAGATTTTATATATATATTTATATATATATATATATCTCTCTCTCTCTCTCTCTCTCTCTCTCTCTCTCTCTCTATATATATATATATATATATATATATATATATATAATATGTCTATGTATGTATGTGTGTATATAAACCCTCCTTTGTTAAGTGTTACTGTGCATAAGAGGTTATTTTGGTTTTAAAAAATCGGTTCAATTGTATTCACTCAATATATCCTTTGTACTTCTTTTCCCTCTCCAGTTCATTTCTTAATGACATTTCCTCCTTTTAAGAAGAATAATTTATCTGAAGATGACACACATACTTCCGGAGATGAAATAATACCGACCAAGATTGAAGCCTTACAGGAAAATCATACTTGTTTAAGAAACGGGAAGACTTATTCGCGAGAAACAATTCATTCAGCTGAGTATCATACCCTCAATACATCACACATTTCTTAGCTACCTTCTACATCTACGTTTTTTAAATATGGCAACCCCTCCTGCCTCCCAAACAATTATTTAGGGAGATGCATCATGTCTTGTATTTACTGGACTGATTCCTGCAGTTAGCATGTATGATTTCATTAGTGATGTCCAGTCCACAGTTACAAACAAAGGACTTACAACATTGCTAAAAACGCCTATTTTCAGAGCCGATTAGATGATGGTTACTCACGAGTCGGTTTGCTAGTTCGTTGCAGATTTTTTAAAAAGTTCACTTCCTTTGATTACTGTAACATACGCCTTTTTTTTTTTTTTTTACCACACGAAAGCAGGATGCTTGAGCGTTTACAGTTTATTGTAAAGTATGAGACAGGATACATTCATCCCTTCAAAACAAAATACGCAGCAGTGTCAGCAAGAACAGAAACAGAAATTTTAGAGACATTACGAAACCGTCCGTGGGGGGATTTTGATGATAAAGGAAAAATCACCCTAATACTAAATAATGTAGCAACGTTATTGGGTTATCTCAGATTCTTAAATCGTCTTAGTAAGGACGAATTAGATGCAGAAATAGAGATTCAGTTTTCTCAAAGGGATGACATAACCATGTTAGCTGTACAGATAGAAGAGAAACTCTGTATAATACCTTCTCTCTTCAACCACTCACTACCTCAGCACCACAGACCTTGCAGTCACAAGGTCAAGCACGCGTCTCAGGTCCACCAAACAGACAAAACATCACACCACGTTCACAGCCATGTCACGTGCAAGACCTGCTTCACAAAACGATTTCTCTCATAACCGCGCCACATCAACAAGCAGAATAAGACAGTTTGTTGGTACAGTAAACGAACAGTAGTCGTGAAGCAAATTATTATAAGAGACTAGGAGATGAACGAGGACGCAGGCATGATAGTGGATCACCTTCAAGATCGTGCAGGAACAAGTACTGTACTTACTGTAAAAGCCATTATCATTCCACTAGCAATGTCATGCCCTTCCCAATAAACAGTCGGGGAAAACCCGCACCAGAACCAACAAAATTCTCCATAACGACACAAACTTCTGAGCTCCCAATTCTTCAAATTGGCCCTCTGACTCACTTAGGTGTAGTAATCTTAGGTAAATGTGAAGGAGTCTCTACATAATTTTTTTATGAACTTATATCTGAACCCTCCCTAAACAGTTTTAAAGGAAGGATCAAACGGGTTTGTATCCTTGAGCTGCCTGACATTCATCTCTGTGGTGTTGACGGCTCAGAATTTTATGTGAAGGGCAAGGTAGCTCTTGAGATACAGCTCGATGAATTAATGAAACCCTTCACTGCTGAGTTTTATGTCACAAACGAACTCCGGTATCCTGCAGATGTTTTGATTGGTATTGACACCATGGCTCAACATTCTGTCGAAATGATACCTGCTTGTGGTAGTATTACAGTACAGGGACTTCATGTATTAGGCATGAATTGCCAACATCCTGTCCTTTCACAGGTTAATTCGATCACACAGTCTACCGTAACTCCACAACCACCACTAGAAAGCAATGAGGATTATCTAGTACTTGTATCTCATGACACCCCCTCTAACAGTGTCACAATAGTTGACTCATCTACGTTTCATTTAACTACCTGAAATAGTTTGAATGTCATTTTGCAACACGCAGAGATGAAACGAGCAGTGACAAAATGGTGCACAGTGTTGTTCCTGCACGAATTCACAAAAGTCTCTGTACGTGCTGTAGGTGCGAATGAAGGAGTGAATGCATTAACCTTTCCTGAGACGCGTTGTGTGAATGGTTTAACATACGAGTCAACATTGTGTTCAGTGTTGGAGGATAATTTGTGTTATCTTTACTTATTAAATGTAACAAATGCTCCACTAACAATTGAAAATGATACACAGATTGGCGATTTCCTAGTGTACCCAACGGCCGTGAAGGTGTGCCAGGAAATACTGTTCTCTGTAACTGTTACGGATGATGATAAAACTTTACGTTATGTATATACCATTGAAAACTCTTCGGATTCTGCTACGACTCCTTCAGCTCATCTCCCATTTCAAGTAGATCCGGACAACTTCTCTCAGTACAAAGAACAATTAATTAATCTTTTGCAGACCTATAGAGATGTTGTGGCATTACCTGGTAAACCTATGGGTAAAACTGGTATGTTTGGGCATACTACTGAATTGATTCCCGGTACTCAATCAATTTATGTTCCGGCATATATATTACCCCATAGCTTACGAATAGAAACTGACGAGAGAGTACAGGATGTGTCAGATCAGGACATAATTGAACACTCTGTCAGTTCTTGAAATAGTCCGCTTTTCCTAGCCCCCAAGCAAGGAGGTGAATTTAGACCCGTACTTAACTATTGTAAAGTAAACTCGATTGATTCCCATTACCAGTCTAAACAGATTTACGGGAATCATGGCGAGAATAACGTTGTGTTCGCCTCACTTGACTTAGTAGCTACTGGCAAGTAGAAATGGAAGAGTTGTCTTGCCCCATAACTGCATTCAGTACCCCTTCTGCCACTATCATTTCAAACGACTTCCGTTTGGTCTTAGAAATACCCCGTCAGTATTCATGAGGCTTATCCATTCTGTATTCCGTGGTATGATGGGTCATTCTCATTTTGCTTAACTAGATGACATCACTGTATTGCGTAAGTCAATCCCTGAACATTTTTCCAAGCTACAGCAACTTTTTAAATGCCTCCAAATGGCAGGTCTAAAGGTTAGGCTCAGTAAATGCAACTTTCTGTGTAAGAGAATTAAATTTCTTGGAGATGTGGTTGAAGCTGAAGGAATTCTTACTTCAGATGAGAAAGCAAAGGGAGCTTCTAACTTTCCAGAACCTACCAGTACTGAAGATATAAGGAGTTTCCTTGGACTGAGTGGCTACTATTGGCGAATTATTTAAGGTTGTGCACAGATCGCCACTCCTTTTACTAAAATACTTAAGAAAAATGAACCTTTTTGTTTGGACTAATGATCAGTCTCATGCCCTTAAAACACTGAAGACAGCACTTATTAATGCCCAAGTTCTGGCATCCCCTGATTATAAGAAGCATTTTCTTCTTGTACATATGCGTTTGGGATGAGCCTAGGTGCAGTATTGATGCAAACTGATCATGCAAAGAGGAAACGCATAACAGTGTATGCCATTCGTGCCTTTAATGCCGCTGAACGTAACAACAATGTTGTTACTGATTGGAAGGCCCTAGCAGCTATTTGGTCTCTCAGACATTTCAGAGACATAACCTACAGATATTCAGTCCATGTCCAACAGATCATCTTCCACTTTGTGATTTATTCAAGGGAAGAAATCTTACCGGACATCTAGCACGATGGTCAGTTATTATCCAAGACTTCAGCACAACCTTTGAGTATGTGCCTGGTAAATCAAATGTAGTTGCAGATGCTCTTTCCCGTCATGTCAGATGTTTATAATTGTCAGCACACAGACCTCTGTGGTCTAAGATTATTTATTTCTCATAATCGGGAGACGCTTTGACCTTACCTTTGCCAGTTTTAGTAGATGATCTAAAGTTAAACAATGATTTTGTATATAAGAAGACATCCCTTACCGGTAGGGACATACCTACGAGAAAGGTACGTCAACTTGTTCCCACTGATTTAATACCTGCAATACTCCACATCATCCATAACACACCCCTTACATCCAATCCAGGAAAGATCGGTATTTGAGCCAAGCACGTTTTTCATTTCATTTGCCTACTGTGCGTAAGGAAATCAATGTTCACTGTGATTCCTGTGTTCCCTGTAATCGTCATAAAGGGTCAACCGGATTTCCTGCTCCACTTTTGCAATATCCAGTTCCATTACGTCTATGGGAAACTGTTTCCATTGACCTCCTTAAGTTGCCTCTTACGGAGTCAGGTGCAGAGTCTTTGTTAGTGGCAG
Organism: Coenobita brevimanus; assembly: GCF_032717465.1. NCBI lineage: Eukaryota > Metazoa > Arthropoda > Malacostraca > Decapoda > Coenobitidae > Coenobita > Coenobita brevimanus. The sequence continues at coordinate 26,627,540 of NC_137006.1, forward strand.
TTGATCATTTCTTACAGGACTGTTTTCTTGCAGCTCTCCAAGACAAGATTATTTAGGGTATTGCACGTGCCATCACGGATTCAGATCCGGAGTATCCCGAACAATATCTCGAGAAGGTCTCAATGAATTTCAATGATATTTTGTAAAATGGTGGGCCATGGGCCAAGAAAAAATTGATTAAATTTGGGGGTGGATCCGGATCTGGATCCTATGTATGCAGCACAATATCTTCATAAGTTCTCAATGAATTTCAATAAAATTTTGTGGAAGAGTGAACCATGGGTCAAGGAACAATTTATATAACTTTGGGGCAGATCCGGATCCTAAATATTCCACACAATATCTCCACAGACTCGGTTCCGAATCCTTTTTAATGGCAATGGAATTGGTGATGGTAAGCGCTCTCTGCGTGCTTTCTAGTTTATGATGTGGCCATGATGTAGGATAAGGACACACAGTGCAGAATAGACCCTGAAAACACTGATTTAGCCGTCTCCATTACACACGAGTAATCACCTGGCAGAGGAAAGGAGAAATGCAATATACTGGCCAACCTGCACGTCTCTCTCTCTCTCTCTCTCTCTTTCTGGTTGTCCATCAGATATAGACAGATATACAGAGGGATAGATAAAGCATTAATAGATACATATCCCGACATATAGTTAGGTAGGGAGAGAGAGAGGTAAAGGATTAACCCGCCTCGTCCCGTCGACGTATGGGTACGTTGCAACATTTTGCATTTGCCAGTCCCGGCGATGTACTGGTATGTCGTGCAATTGCAAGGTCCCTAATTTACACAATTTTCAATTTTCGCACGTGATTTTTTGCACGTATACACGTGACACCTTCCTCTATTCATCTTCAAGATGGCAAGCAGGGACAATGCCTTACACCTCATAACCTCCCCCCTCCCCCCCTCACGCCATTGTCTCAGCAATTCACCTGTTACCAGTGACCTGGCCAGTACAGACATTCAGGGCCAGAGTGATTCCGCAATCGGTGACAATGTGTGGGACAAAGTTTACATAGCATTAAAGGAAGAAACAGTCAGAAATAATGATCAGGTAATGTGGCAAAAGAAGGTCAGGTATGGTGATGAGTTAGTGAGTGAAACAATGCTTATAATGCCTATATTACTGTTTGAAAACCAATATACTCTTGTACTACATATAAATTCGTACCAAGTAAATAAATAAATACTGTTTATGAGTGGTGTGAAATAGTTACCCTCCCATAGCACTCGTTTTCTTTGGTGCCAGCCTGTTAGAAAACCCAGTCAGGTAAGGAGGTACTCGTACCTGGATCGAGTATTTTAAACCTCAGGTGAGCGATTTCTCTATGAATTTTCGATGTTTCTCACCAAAAGTGGAGGTTTTAGCCAAAAAAAAAAAAAAAAATCGAAAATACTTCGGGATTGGGGGGTGTCAGAGGTGCGTAATAGCTTGGGACGTGACGGGTTAATAGATACACTGGCCGACATATAGAAAGATAGGTAGAGAGAAATAGATATATGGATATATAAGTACATACTGACAATAAGTTTAAGTCTATTACACCACAAAATATACAGATGGATAGATAGGTAGGTATTGTAGATAACATAGAGGCTACTGTCCAAGAAACATGTGTGAATTGGATCCGTACATTTACCATCAGGACTTCGGGTTGATCTTAAAGTCTCCGTATTACTACTGGATGCTTTATTGGGAGCTTAGATGTTTCACCCACTGAGTGTAACTGATCTCCATCTTTCACACAATCTTTCAAGGCACAGGTAGAGAGTTTGCTTTGTGTGTGTTGCCCAGTGTCACGACTACATTGTTTACATATAGAACTATTCCTCCAGCAGAATTTGCAAGAGGTCTCCTGACCTCAGCCTGTCTCAGGAAGTACACTTTTGTCCGACCCAGATGCATCAACTAGCAAACATCCGTTCGGTTACACATCTCTCCCCCCACCCCTTCCCGGGTGAAGCAGATGTCCCCCGACACTTTTTACTGATACAGAAATTAACAGAAGACAATGTAACTGGCAAAACAACATTGATATAAGTGAATCATAAGAAAAATTATAAGATAATATATTTTACGAATAGTAAGAATATGCTAGTTGACAGGATGAATATCTACCTAACTTAATGTATATACACAAGAGAATAATACAGTACTGATATGTTACAATGATGAATAATAGAATTACGTAACAAGTGCTTGTACGGGAATCACAATGGTATAGCGGGAGAACAAGGTCTCGTAATTAATCTTCACGTACTTAGCTGGATGTCAACACGTCTTCACACAAATCAGTACTTTATAGCAGAGGTGGAGTGGAAAACGTGGTTTGCCTACTTTATTATTGTCCCACTCAAATTTCTTTGATTTCAGCGTCAGGTTGCAATTTTTTGTCACTTTCACATTTACCAAGTTTCAGTGTTTTCACTTCTGACAAATTTCACTGTTTTCCTTGATTTATGTTGTAACCTAATCTTATGGAACTATATTTCCATTCGTCTAACACAGCACTGGACAAAAAATTACTATGAACAGATGAATACAAACAATAATCCTACTATGGTGTATTCAATAGGGGAATATATATATAAAACGAGGGCTCAAAAAGTGATAAAAGAAATGAGAGATGTGGCGTATAGTATTCCTACATGGAACAGTTGTGATGAGGAAGGCATTAAAGGAAAACACAGGAGAAGGACGATGGGTTTGAACTGCAGACGAACACGAATGTAAGAGATCCAACGGGACATATGGTCGTGAGATGGAAGAAAAAATTCAGAGTGCAAAAATACAGTATAAAGAGTGTCATTGTGAGGTAGAGGGAAGAATTGGTAGGAAGAGAACAAGAAGTTTGCAAACGAACCAGAATATGATGGTTGTGGAGAAATAGCATTCCCCCGAGCTAGACCCTGTATTGAATCATATAGCCCCGCTAGGTTACAGGAGTGCGCTACCACTCCCAGCACAACAGTCCCTGTCGAGGCTCGAACTTACTATCCCCCGATTACGAGCTTGATGCTCTACCACTAAGCCACCGTGAAGGAGGGTAGTTTTTGGTACAGGATAGTACAATTGTAGAATTGAGGGGAAAAATGGAATAAAGATTAAAATTAGTGCGAGCCACTTAGAAAATTAAATGAAGATCTGACACTGGGACAAGGCCTATAGTAACGTGACAATTGATAAATTCTCTACTTGCAACATGGACTACTGGAAGGTGATATACAATATGTGTGTAATAACACAGATCTTATCATTTCACCAAGACATTCAGAACTTTGTACAATTGCATACCTATTTCATTTATACATGTAATGCTACCACCGAATAACAAAGATGTAATAATAAATGTCATAAAGCGACCTTGTTACAAAGATGTCATAATACTGTAGATGGACTAATACTGCCTACTAACAGAGATGTAATAATAGATGTAATATACAATCTAGCAACAGAGATGTCATAAGATATGTAATAATACTTACTAGTAACAAAGATGTAACAATATATATAATAGTAAAACCTAATAAAAGAGCTGTAACAATATATGGAATACTCTACCTAGCATCCAGAGATGAACCAAGGTCAGTTATTGCCAGTATGTTGTCTACTTACTCCATAACATCTTACTTACAAATGGAATCCGGATTATGGTTCAAATCAGCTAAGTGGTCCTGACAGGTGGAGGAACAGACACCAGCAAAGGTGGGGCGAGTTGCTGACAGAAGCTTTTGTCTGTAATCATTAGCCCTTTGGTGTTTATGGGTGCGGTGCAAATTTCACTCGCTCATTACTATTTAACGCAAGCTGTGTCTGCGCTTATTTCAACCGTTCGTTATGCTGGTTGCATCGAATGAAATGGCCCCTGACCCCTGGCTTTTTGGTTATGGAATGATTTTGTGTCCATTCCTGGGGGAGAACAAAGTAGTACTTGCGTCCCCATTATCCTTCCAGTGCAGTCAATCCACTCCGCATTCTGCATTGCCACACTGCCCCAGTCAGTGTGCTACAAGCCTTGCTTGAACGTAAGATAATACTGTAGCGTGCACGTGCTACATCGGCCATCCATCCTAATTCATCAGTCTACCTGTCTACCTATCCTATCTATATTGCGTATTCCCTGAAAGAAAATAATGACCAAAACAGAGAAACCCATGAAGAACGTAAAAGGGAGAAACGAAGGTTATGGTAAGACATATGAAGTCTGTTAAAATGACTTGCGAGGAAAGTACTTATAAATATATATATATATATATATATATATATACATATACAACAAACATTCAAGGTGGATGGGTCCAGAGACTAAAGTGAAAGTAACTTCTATGCACTGTAATCTAAAAGTGTGTTGTTCATGAGATAAAGGTGATTTAATTAACACACTGCATGGAGTTCAAGTCATGGTTAGAAAATATTGGCTGGCTGTCCTAACACCTCACCCTCCCCATACTCTGTGTGTTGCTGAGTGTTGAAACCGTAAACATTCACAGTGTTTAATATCCTGTGTCAATGAACCCTTCACTGGCTTTATAGACCGATTTATGACAGAGTTTTATGTATAGTCGGGTGATAGATATCAATTCATGAAACACTTACGTAACTAGGAAGCACTCAGACAGCGCATTCCTCCGCCAATGTCATTGTCGTTAACCCTTTAACCACGGGTGTCATTCCAGAATGACATCGACAAAACTGGACCAAACCGCGGGTGTCATTCTGGAATGTTCATGAATATTTTGAACACCGCGCGTTTTTCCTGTGCGCAATTTGTCTCATGCAAGAGTAGCTGTCGAGTTCTTTCACGCCAGCCATCCCACACCTCCTTCCTCCCACCCCGAGGGGCCCCCCCCACCCCTGCCCTAACACGCATCAGTCAGTATCTGTCCAGCTCTGTGCATGATAATGGTGCTCTGTCCTGACTCATCGTCGCTCGCTTCCTCCTCGCAAATTATTAGTGCTAGTGTGCCTTCGACCTCTACACCGAGGAAGGAACTGCCGACGGCGAGGCAGAAGGGGTTGAGCACTCCAGAAATTAGAACAGAGCTGGACAAAACTGTAAGTACTACTCTGGATTGTGGCAGTGAGAGTGATACACTTACAGCAAGTAGTGACCATTTTGCAGTGATTGGTGGTGAACCCTTTAACATTGACAGTGACAGTGATGAAAGTGAACGTGTAGTTTCCCCCCCACCGCCCCCAACTTACTCTGGGAAAGGGAAGGCGCCTATGGGGAAAATTGGTGTTGCACGTGGGAAGGGAGTGAAGTGTAAACTTATGTCTCCTACACCAGGCCCTAGCAAGCATTTCCCACCACTTTCCCGTTCCCCTAGCCCTATTGCCCTCACATCTTCTTCATCTTCTGCCGTGCCCTCTCCTCAGTCTACATCATCTGAGGAATATGAATTCCCAGAGCCTGCACAGCGAGGGAAGGTAGGCCGTGCAGGCCGTGCAGGCAGGGTAAGCAGGGCAGGCCGGCCTAGAACAAAGGGGATGCGTGGCAGTTGGAGGGCAAAGCTGGGTGATAAGCGAGGTGATAAGCGGGGAAGAAAGGGTCAGATTTCACCACACACCAGGTCAGTACCCCCCCCGCCTGGCCCCCGCCCAGCTCCCTCACCCTCGCCACCCCCCCACTCACCACTCTCGCACTCACCCCCCTCCCGCTCGCCTCCTGCCTCACCTCCTGCCTCACCCATTGCCTCACCCATTGCCTCCACCTCAGCTCCTTCTTAAGGGGAAACGAGTGCAATGCGATGTGCCACTTCCACTGAACCACTCACCGGGAAAGTGGATGCATTTGTTTGGTCTGACGGTGCTGATTTTCAGCCACACAATCCGCCGTTTGACATGACAAATGCGGGAATACAGCCTGCCTTTCCATGCAACGAAGATGATTTTGTTGACTACTTCCTGGCCTTCATGGATGACGAAATCGTGCAGTTTGTCAGCGATGAGACCAATAGGTATGCAGCTCAGTGTGCAGCAGAAGGGCTGGGACCTATTGGCTCACCAAAGCAAGTGTCGTGGTTGCCTGTCGGGATCAGAGAGCTGTATGTGTTCTTTGCACTTATGTTCTTGATGCCCCATATCAAGAGACATGAGTTGGAGGAGTACTGGCTGGTAGATGACATTACTTCTATCCCAACATTTGGGAAGTATATGTCACGAGATCGGTTCCGACAGCTGCTAGGATACCTGCACTTCGCTGACAATGGAAACCCGTCCCAAACTGACCCTTTGTGGAAAGTGAGGGATTTTCTCAACAGGATTAGGGATCGATTTATGCGATTTTTCTATCCTATGCAAAAAGTCGTCATAGATGAATCCCTGGTATTGTTCAGAGGACGTCTCAAATTCATACAGTACATCCCCAGCAAACGCCACCGCTTTGGGATAAAGTTCTTTGTGCTGTGTGACTGTGAGATGGGATATATCCTTGATTTCGTGATCTACTCTGCAAGCACAATGGACGTGGACAGGAAAGACCCCCTTGGCTTCTCTGGCTCCGTTGTAAAAGTGCTGATGGAGAGGTATTTTGGTGGGAATCATGTGCTGTACACAGACAATTATTACACAGCACCGAAACTCTCCAAATACCTGGCTGAACACGGCATTGGCACTGTTGGCACTGTATGGAGCTATAGGAAAGAGTGGCCAAGTTTCCCAGAAGCATCATCCTCATCCAAGGGAGATGTGCACCTGAAGAAGTCAGACAAGCTTCTGGCGATCAGGTGGCATGACAAGAAGGTCGTGAATATGATCAGCACCATCCACAAGGGGGAATTGCAGAGAACTGGGAAGGTCAGCTACAGGATGGGAGAGCCAATCATGAAGCCCGATGCCATCATTGACTACAATGTCAACATCAGACTTGTTGATAAGTCTGATATGATGATTGGCGAAATAGACTGTCTCAGGAGAAACACCCGATGGTACAGGAAGGCTTGCCTGCACATGCTCGATATGTGCATGCTCAGCGCCTTCCTCCTCTACAAGACACAAGTCGGGGGCATAAGGCAACCATCCCTGAGACAGTTCTCCAAGACTGTCGTGCAGCAGCTGCTTGCACGATTTGGTCAGGTGACAGCATTGATCCCGAGGCGACGCTCTGACACACAACCTGACCGTCTTGAGTGCTGCAATTACATGAGCCGGCACCAGCTTGTGAAATTGCCTCTTACCACAGGCGGCAGGTTGTCACAGGGCCGCTGCAGAGTATGTCATAACACCACACGGAGGCCTCGGACGAGAAAAATGAGCACACACCAGTGCCAGGAATGCCAAGTCGCTCTCTGTGTGACTCTGTGCTTTGCCAAGTACCACTCTCTGAGTAAATACTGAAAGTGACAGTGATATACAGTGATGCAACAGTGACGTGCTTTACCAATAATTGTATAATGGATAATGTAGTAATAAGGGATATTATGCCTAGAAAACAATGTAAATATTGGCCAGTATAATAAGTGATATTGTAATAAGAGAATCTGCAGCACTTGTGTAATTCTGTGATGCGACAGTGACGCAATATAGTGATAAGTGCAGTGTAAATATAATGTATATTGCCCAGATTTTATGTAAAATAGTATTAGAAGTTAGAAATAATGAAAACATCGCCGCTAACCAAACGTCAGTGAGTGTGTGATGCCGCATTGAAGTGCAGGCAATTACACTGCCTTTTACCTACCTCAGTGAACACAGAGTGGGTGTTTATCGTATGTGCAGTGTTCATATATGTTTATAGTACTATTATCAGAGAGTGGTTGGCATTTGGTACTGGTATGTGGGGCATAAAATAGTGATTTTACACCCCTCACTTCTAACGGCACTGCCCGTCCTGTGAAAGTCAACAAAATCATGAAACCTACATCAATGGAAAGCAGAAGGTTAGTACTTTCTAAAGGTAGCTTATTTTTTTCTCTAGCTTTATTCTGTGCAGAGTTATTAAGGTTTAAAGGTTTGTTTACATTTGGCTGAAACCCCCGCGGGAGAGGACAGTCAGGGCAAAACAATGCCTACGGTTAAAGGGTTAAAGAGGATCCGGACCCGGATCCGGTTAAATACTATGTATAATACATAGGATCCAGATCTGTCTCCAAAATTAATCAATTTTTCCTTGACCCATGGCCCACTCTTCCGCAAAATGTTATTGAAATTAATTGGGAACTTTTGGACATATCGTGTGGACAAGCAAACAAACTTAGATGAATACATAATCTCCTCCAGCTACGTTTGCGAAGGTAACGAAGACGGCATTAGGCTTTCGACCAGTATTTTGTATGTCATATGGCACTACCAAATCACAGCCTTCATGTTAAATTTTGTTCTTTGTAGTGTAGCGCACGGAATTACGCTTAATAGAAAAAAAGAAGTTTTAATGAACAACAAACATCGTTATGCGGATCTGTAAATTATTAATAGGAGAAATGAACTGAAAAAGCACATACTTTGGGTAAACAATTGAATTCGAGTCTGGGTTGCCAGCCAGTTTCCGTGTTAACTTAAAAAAGAATATGGTAACAATCGCAGTAAGAAAAAGAGCAATACACTTCGATGGTACACCTGTCTATGACACTGAGCTCAAATATACCAGAGTTATCGGCTTACAACAGTCACCTAACTTTAAAAGAAGGAAAGACCTTACCCATGAGTCAGCTGTAGTTAAAGCAGCACTGTTTGATGAGAATGGTGACGTGATAACTCAGTCACAGGCACCTCTGAAGAACAATCTTCAGAATGAGATATCAGATCGTGTCACCAGTTCCCTTGATGCAATCATCATCGATGGATGTGTTATAATGTGGAGTGTTCATCGGCTATTAAATGGTATTAGTGAGGATTATATCAAAACCTTCATGGGCAGCCTTATCTATTACCTGTAAAAGTGTTCTGTAAATATGATTTTCGATAGATATCCATAGTCAAGCCTCAGGATCATCATAAGGTCGAATAGTGCAGCTAAAAATGCCAGTCGAAAGCACCGGATGAATTTACATACTCCCCTTCTTGTCCAAACGGTAGTTCTGAATGTTGCATACAAGACCCAGCTTATCAGTTTGTTTAGCCGTTATCCTTTAGAGCATTTGGAGGACAACACTAATGAGGTAGTTAGCACCACAGACCATTCAGTCCCCATCTCTATCAAGGATAGTGAATTAACTCCAACAGAAGATAATAAAACCTGAAGATGCTGTTGTGATCGTCGTAAGTCGGCTAGTTGCATTAGCTGCACATAGTACTTTGAACATTCGTGTACTATGTGATGACACAGACGTACTACTACTTCTTATGTAATTTCACACCAACCAGAGACTTATTTGTACTGTGAAAATGAAGAGTTGTGTCGGAGAGAGAAGTGTCATGGACATCAAAGCTGCAGTCCACAAACCCAGTAACATCACAGATTTCCTTCCGGTCATGAATGCACTGATTGGCTGTTACAGTGCCTCATACCTGTAAGGAGTTGGCAAGATCACCTCTTTCAAAGTTCTCCAAAGTGGGAAGGCAGCTAAGATGCAAGGTGTGGAGGGAGCCAGTATGGTGTAAGTGATATCTCAGGTATTACAATATGCAACATCCTGTTATGGGTCGTAGACTGAAGGCAGTATACCTGATGTACCATATCATTTTTGCTCGGGCAAAATGACCAATTCAATGGTAGCATGTGCGACGAAGATGAAGTAACTATCTTTTACTGCAAATGTCTTCAGAGAACACACGTATCTTGTACTTTATGAGAAGCTGATGTGGAAATCGACAGTGTTGAGAGAGCCAGCAAATGTTGCACCACTACATTATGGACAGACTTGTAACGAAGAGAACCGTGTTATGTTACAAGACGATGTCTCCCTCGTTCCCACTGACATAGTGAAGGTTCAATTGTGGATGGTCTGCAGCACGGCCATGTTCATTTGAAAAGTGTAGTTGTGTAGCTGCTCAGTTGTTCTATTCCATGTTTTGCAGTTGTCGCACATGAGTGAATGTAACATTTCCCTCAACAGAACTGTGCTGTCACAGATACATGTGAAGGACATTTCAGTAGTACCTGATCAGTGACAAAATTCTTAGAAATTTGGTACAGATCATAGTACAATTTAAAGTTTTCATTTTTACTAAATCTGTATGTTTTATCTGTTAACCCGCACCGTCCTGACCGATTTTCCACCACTGACTCCCCCCAATCCCGACCAATTTTGGAAACAAAAAAAAAATTGGCTCAAACCTCCGCTTTTGGTGAGAAATATCGAAAATTCATAGAGAAATCGCTCACCTGAGGTTTAAAATACTCGATACAGGTAGGAGTACCTCCTTACCTTACTGGGTTTTCTATCAGGCTGGCTCCAAAGAAAACAAGTTCTATGGGAGGGTAACAATTCCACACCACTCATAAACGGTATTTATTTATTTATTTGATACAAATTTACATGTAGTACGAGTGTATATTGGTTTTCACACAGTAATATAGGCAATATAAGCATTGTTTCACTTGCCAAACACATCAACATACCTGATCATCATTTCTGACTGTTTCTTCCTCTAATGCAACATAAACTTTGTCCTCCACATTGTCATCGACTGGGCAATCACTCTGGCCCTGAATTTCATACCGTGGCACATTTCTTTACTGGCCAGGTCGCTGGTAACAGTTGAATTGCCGAGACAGTGGAGTGCGGGGGCAGTGATGCCAGATATGGGGATTTCGGGGCACTGATGGGGACATGGGGACATTCACTCTCAATTTGGGGACTTTTGAGGCTTCTGAAAAAATATGTATTTTATTGCTTAAAATAGTATTATTAATATGAAGGTTGAAAGAAAACATGAGGTTAAACCGACATGTGTTATTCTATTCTTTCTTTCTGGTTTAGTACAGTATGTGCAGAATATTAGTTGGATTTTTTAAGCTCCCCAAGAGGCTAAGAGCATTAATATTTTCATTTATTTCTGTATCATATTTCTAAGCAATTTAAGGAATTATACCATCCCCATCAGCCTAATGTATAAAATTTTATTAAATGTATTTTTTATTAAATGCTCATGAGGCTGTATCCCATTACTGCCTTTTTTTTTTTCCAGTCCTTGTGATGATTATAATAAAAAAGTGAATTATGCTACTTCATGTGTAATGTAATATATTGTGTAAAACAAAATATGAATTATTTGTACATTAAAATCAACATGGCAATTTTAATTTACATGTGGAGTAGCTATGTAGCACATATTTCAGCATTTTTAAAACAAGTATGGAATTATATGAAATGGGGATTTTGGGGGATTTTTCAACCGAATATTTAGGGATTTTGAGACCAGACTGTCTGGCAACACTGTGCAGGGGGGGGGGTCATGCGGGGTAAGGCATTGTCCCTGCCTGTCATCTTGTAGAGGAAAGTGTCCTGTGTATACATACCAAAAATCACGCGTGAAAATTGAAAATTGTGCAAATTAGGGACCTTGCAATTGATGCGCGTTTATATATGTCAATGGGACTGACTGACAAAATGTGTGGACATATATATACGTCAGAGGGACGCAGCAGGTTAAGCTATACAGTATGTCTTTCTGAACAAGTAAAATGATTATTTGAAGCATAACTAGCAAACTAAAAATTTTGAGTTGCATTATACTTTTACTGTGATATTATTCATTACTTTATGAATGAGTGTTCTAGGAATTAAAATGATCTAACTGCTTTCAATATAAACAGGAAATATGCCGTGTTATTTTCAATCAATACGTATTACAATTTGATTTGACTCAAAAATTTTATGTTGCATCATCATTTCATAAAAATATAAAGAAAAAATACAGAAACACAGATACCGACTCCTCAAAAAATAGACATAAACACCCAGATCGATTTTTTACCACCAGTAATTAAGAAATTAATTATTTCTATCGCCAGGTGGCTATTTTGTTTTTGGGTCATAAACAATTTTCCCATGCGATTCCAGCCAGGCATCTGGCTAATTTCATATCAGATAATGCCATAGTTCCATAAACAATATAAAAATTTTCATACTGACAACACTTTCTTTTAAATTTCCATTGGACTATACCTGTTTCTTTCGAATAATCGGTCAGACATCAAGGTCACATGTTTGGAACAGCTTAAACAGTTTTATCCAGGTCATGTAATTCGTGAAAGGGTTCAGGATAAGCCAAGGGTAAAGACATTCGATATGGGCAATGTTATGTTATAGGTCTGAGCCACATAGAAGGGTGATATGTCAAGGTCAAAGGGCAAGATCATCTAGAACAGTTTTCATCAAATACAGACCAAAGTTGTTGAAAGGATTAAGGCGTAAATAAGAGGACAACGGCTTTTGATAATATGTGAAAGGTCGATGTCAGAGAGGATGAAATCAAACGTCTGGTCCCTCAACAAATTGCCAGGCACTGTGTTGTGCCCTTTGATGCACCCATTGACAAATTTACTTAAGCCAAGTAGATATTTTTGACATAATATGATAAACAGGTACACAATTCCTTCAACCTGTCACTGTCAGGGTCTGTGCTTAAACAAAATCTTCTGAAAAAAAAAAAGAAGAATAAAAAACTGGCACACTGGGCTGAAGCAGTTGCACTTGAGGATGTCAGAGCTGTCAAAAGGCCAACATGTTCGTAAAATACCTGAGACTCAAGCACTTAGGTCGATAAATAGAGCTATACAGATGGACAGACATATAGGTAGAGAGGCAGATAATGATAACGAGACTGACAGGTAGATAAACGGATGAATAGGTACTATTTGTTTAGATAATGTGCAGTAGATAGACGGACACGTACAATTCGAGGGCCATAATAAGTTAATAAATAGGAGAGAGAGAGAGAGAGAGAGAGAGAGAGAGAGAGAGAGAGAGAGAGAGAGAGAGAGAGAGAGATTTTATAAATGTGGCATAATGGGGGATGTAATGATGTAAGTGGAAGAACAGATGGATGATATTGTAATTCATTGAAGAATGTATTTACATTTTAGGACACATCCTGGACGTACGATGAGGACAGAAGAAAAACACTGGGTAGTGAAAATAATAGATTGGATTAGTTAGGGGAGGACTGACGTAGGAAGATAATTATATTATGAAAGTTATGGAAAGGTTATTTAATATTAGAACATAGTCCTTGACTTATTATACCGACTGGCTACAATGATGAAAAACACAAGAGTTATGTGGAAAAGACCATGAACAGTGATTTCACTTTTGCAGGAGTGACAAGAGATTAATATACTGTATATTTTCCCCCAGAGCAGTTGTGCTCTCTAAATTTATCATAGTTATCCCTGGTTAAAGGCAGAGGATGTAGAGACTGTTGTTAATTATTCAAGCGGTTTTAATAAACCAGAAACGACGTTCTCTGTAATAATTCTTGTTATTGATAAATTAAATGCTACTGCATTTAACCCCCGTGGACAACTATGCATTGTAAATACATGTAATTATGTGGTATTTTCCACTGACCTAAGCTGCGTCTGCGCGATAGGTGACGTGGCAAGCAGGGAAAGATTCCCCTGTTAAGGCAGTTGTGGAATTAAGATATTTACATAGTTAAAGGGAATATTTGGTCTAACTTTACTTTAAGTGGAACTAAGATTAATTAGTTAGATTTCACCTGTACATATCATGATATAATTTAACTGTATTTAGTACTGTAATTAAATAAGAGTTGGCAACCCACAATGCAATGAGGTTTTTGGGCTTGCCGCGTTCACGCACTCTGCTCCTAGCTCTCGTGGAGTTAGCACGTTGTATATACACACCATAAGGACGCTTGCTTCCCCAAGCAACTATACCAGGCAGCCTCATCGTCATCGGTTAACGATCACTCCCTCTTCATATAGCTAAGTAACCTTTACGAATTGGCCAATTCAAGGGGGGAGTAGCGAAGAGATAAGATAGAAGATAGTATTGTAGGTGAGTTAAATTTAATTTACGTTTCACCTAACTCAATGAGACGTTTGATTTACTTAGACAACTTTAGGGAAGAGTAACGACCTACGAGTTGTTTACCAGAAAATTCTTGCATAGCGGTGTCCCGGCAGGGATACCGACTTGGATACATTAAACATTTCTCACATTTTGGTGCCCAGAAAGAGGGCCCCGATTTGTTTACTAGAATCATTCAACATTTTTCACATTTTTGGTGCCCCGACCGAGTGAGGAAAACCGATGTGTGCCGGAGCGCTGAATGTGTTTAAAGTTGCTTTTAATGGGCATAGCTACTACTACGTTCGGTTGCAATGAAGTAGTGGAGAATATTATAACAGTGGTAGGAGCCATAGAGGGCTCTTGTAAATCCTCAGTAGCCATAACCCTCCTCGAGCCAAGGAACCTGCCATATGGCTCTCCAGTTTGTTATGGAACATATAAATTAATTAGCAGAGCTGTAAACCGAAAGTTGCAACGGACCAGGAAGGGAAGGGATTTCATACATTTTAATGCCAAGCCCTTCCAAGCAATGTTGAAAGCTGATGGTATACATTGGAACCATCATGGTAGGGAAGCGGTTCTGCAGAAATTTATAAATTATGTAGAACATAAGAAAGGAGAGTTCTATGCTGTACAAGCTATGGGTGGGCCTATGGAGTATTGATGTAATTAATTCTGAGCTCGGGGAATATGGGAGTTTTGGCAATTAAGTGTGGGGATGAAATAAAACCCTAGAGGTTTAATAACCATGGGGGATAGGTTGAAATTATAGACCTAATCCCTACACTCCTCAAAATTAAACTAAATAATTAACTGAGCTGTAATGAATATACGAAATTGGGAGAGGGGATAATTTGCACAATGAGGACTTAATCCCTACCCTCTTCAAAATTTAAAATAATCAAATCATTACTAAGTTGAGGTAAAATTGTGGTTGGAATTCATAATTAAATTATTAAATTAGAACTCCGTCAACATGCCTGTTTCTTTATTGCAAAAGATCTTCTAGTAGTAAGGCAGGATGGGTAACTAGAGCCATAAATGATTGTAACCAGTCGTTGGACCAAATACCTCTGTCCAAGGAGAGAATAAATAGTCTCCTAAATATTCTGAAAGATAGATGGAGTAAGTATGAAGAGAGTTACTTAACTTTAGAAGCGGCTATAGTAAAGGCTGAGAATAAGGAACTCTTAGTCAGAAACTACGAAGTTTGAAGACAAATTAGAAGAATACTTAACTGTAGTAAAGACACTAGAGTCAGAATTAGCTGATACTGCCGCGGAAACACAAGTTGTGGCACAGCAGAGTAGAGCTGTTACCACAAATAACGCTTCCGGAATTTGATGGAGAGCAGAACTGGAAATCTTTCTGGGATCAGTTCAAATATTTGGTACACGATAGAACAGATCTCCCTAACTTACGTATTTGTTAGGACAGGTCAAAGGAACACCATATCAACTGATAAAAGAATTACCAGTAGAAGAAAATAACTATGAAGTGGCTTTGACCATCCTTAGACAAAATTACGAAGACAGGGAACAAGTTATAAATCATTTAGTAAGGGCTCTAATAGAATTACCCATGCTTAGGCACGATTTTGATTCCTTGCAAAAAATTTAGAATTGCAATAAGTTGTAAATTAAGGGCCTTAGGTACTTACGAAGATATTAAAACATCAGATTGGGTGCTTTCAAGAATTGTGTCCTTAAAGCTACCACCGAAAACCAAGGATGCTTTGTATGGTAGGTACCAGAAGGATAATTTCTCCTGTGAAGAGATTGAGGAAGGCTTGATGCAACTCTGTAAACATTTGCGAGGAACATTAAACACTACTGAGGTCAAACAGAAGACTGAAGTAAAGAAAAAACTCATTAACCAACTGATTGGGAAGGTTAAGTCAGAGAAGACTAAGTATGTGCCTAAAGAAGAGATAGGTACTTTCCTTAGCTCCACAAAGGCCGAGGATAAAGTATTAAAGATAAGGAATAGACATGCTGAGGATATTAAGGAAGTAAAACCTTCCATGGTAAAAGACAGGAAAGTTTTGTGTCTTTTGTGGTGAGCAACATTCCAGTGTATTTTGTCAGCACTACCCTGATTATGCTTCTAGAGTAGGGAAGCTTCAGGAACTGGGGTGTTGTATAAACTGTATGAACTCCGAACATACTGCCGCGGACTGTAAGACTAAATTAAATCTTTGCTTTAAATGCAAAAAAGATCATCATCATAGTGCTTTATGCCCTAGGAAGAAAATTGAGGTTCCTAAACCTGCAAGCATCAATATGACAATTGCAAAAGGGAATGCTCCATTAGTAATGCCAGCTGCAGTACCAATAGCAGATGTGAAAGTATTGTTTGAGAATAGAAACCAATTAGTATGTACCCTGTTTGATACGGGTGCTCAGAAAGCTTTCATTTCTGCAGACATTGTGAAGAAATTAAAGTTACCCGTTATCGGCAAGGTATTTCTAGCCATTATAGGATTCTTGACAACTATGAAGGCTCAGTCTTTTGATTTAGTTAGACCTGTAATACAATTAGGCAGATATAAATGCCGTATAACAGCAGCTGTGCTTGATACTATGGAGACAAGTATATACATAAAGGGATTGAAGGAAACCTCTGATCATCTGCAAAGCTCAGGGATAAAGTTGGCTAAACAGAATGTGGAATCAGATACTGTGGGTCCCATAAAAATGATAATTGGTTCTGATTATTGTGGAAGATTCCTACATAGGACTTTCAAAAGGAATAAGGTACAGTTGTTTAAGAGTCCAGGAGGTAATCTTATTATGGGTCAGTTGCCTTTTCCAAAACAAGTTAAAGGAGAGGCCAAACTAGTAGACTCAGTCTTTGTTACCCCCACACAGTCATTGATGGTAGCTAGAATAGGTGCAGAACTAGAACCTACTCAGATAAATGACTTGTTGGATGAAAATATTGAACCTGTACACAAACAGTGGGACCTAGACAGTACAGGTATACACTCTGAGGAACCAACCCCTGAAGATAAAATAACTTTGGATCTGTATAATCAGTCTGTGGAATTTAAGGATGGACAGTATTGGGTAGGATTACCATGGAAATTAAACCATTCAGAGTTACCAACAAATTACCAAGCAGCTAAAGCTCAGTTAAATTCTCTTCTAAGAAAGTTAAGAGATAAACCAGAACATCTGACCCTATATGATAATATTATAAGGGATCAATTGAAGAATAAATTTATAGAAGAGGTAGAATACCCTGTTAACCACAAAGAAGGACACTACTTACCACATCATGCTGTAAGGAAGGATTCAGTAACTACTCCCATAAGGATAGTATTCAACTGTAGTAGTAAAGCGTCCAAGGGATCAGCTAGCTTGAACGATTGCCTATACTCTGGACCTACACTAACAGAGAAGTTAGGGAATGTGTTACTAAGATTTAGAGGGAAACCTTACGCTTACACAGCAGACATTAGTAAGACTTTTCTCAGAATAGGACTGAGAGATGAGGATAGGAAATTTACAAAATTCCTCTGGCCTCATGATCCTCAAAATAAGGATAGTTCATTGAAAAGTTACTGTTTCCGATCGGTGCTCTTTGGCTCTTGTGCTAGTCCTTTCCTACTTTGCAACACTTTAAAGCATCATTTTGAAAATGCCAAATGTCCAGAAATAGGACAGGCTTTTTATATGGATAATTTGCAAGGTGTTGCTGATACAGAGTCGGAAGCTTTGAAGGCTTATGAAGTAGCCAATTCCGAATGTGGGAAGGCAAATTTGCCGTTACAGAGCTGGAATACAAATTCACTGCTTTTGAGGAATAAAATACAAGAGGACTATCCGGATTCTGACATTCCCAAAATTCAAAATGTGTTAGGTCTTAACTGGGATACAACAGCTGATGTAATAAGTTTGAAACCAATTAAGTTCTCTGATGTCACTCTCACCAAGAGGTCCTTGTTAAGTCAGGTTTCCAAGCTATTTGACCCATTAGGATTTGTCAGTCCTATAGTTATTAGGGGCAAACTTTTAGTACAGGAGGCTTGGCGAGAAAAGTTAGACTGGGACACTGAATTGGGTGAGACATATGTGGAACAATGGGAACAGATTAGAAAGGAGTTTGAAACTACATCAAGCATATGTATTCCCAGGAAAATAAACAGTAATGAGAAGTCACACTTACACATATTTTGTGATGCTTCTCAAAGGGCCTATGGAGCAGTAGCTTATTGCGCAACAGGAGAGGATAGTAAGATTATTATGTCCAAAGCCAGAGTTGCGCCAATTAAAGAAAGAACCCTACCTCAAATGGAATTGGCTTCCATAGAAGTAGGAACTAAACTGGCCAGGTATATAACCACTACTCTTGATACTCAGTTTGAGGATATTTACATATGGACTGACAGTGAGATTTGTCTTTACTGGATAGGGAAGGAAGACAGTAAAATTCCTTTTGTCCGTAATAGAGTGAAGACTATTAAAGAGCTGTCTTCCAAATTTAATTTCATGCATGTGTCCTCCAAACAAAATCCAGCTGATCTGCTCTCGAGAGGTTCGACCGTAAGGAGACTGATCAAAGATAACTTGTGGTTTAAAGGTCCTAAATGGTTACTCACTAAGGATTGGCCTGAACAGAAACAGTACAGTATTGTCGAGGTTAGTGTAGTGAACTTGGATCCTATAGTACCTGAGCCAGAAGTAATTGACATCAGCCGATTCTCGTCAATAAGACAACTTCTAAATACTACTAAATTGGTTGTTGAATTTTTGAATAAGAAGGTGGGGTTTCAGAAATTAGATCCCCTAGAATACTGGCTGAAAAAAGTACAAAGAAATTCTTACGGGGAAATATATAAACTTTTAGGCCAAGACACTGGAAAAAGGAATAAGCTGATGAAGAATTTAGGCTTGTTCTTAGACGGAAAAGGTCTGATAAGATGTCAAGACAGATTGGTAAAGGCTGACTTGCCTATCCATACCAAACATCCCATTTTATTACCTAAGAGTGGATGCTTTGTACAACTTATTATAAAGGAAGCCCATGATTCCACTCTCCATGGAGGTGTACCGCAGACCTTAGCCCAAATTCGGGAAAGGTACTGGATTCCTAAGGGTAGACAGGTTATTAAAAAATTTCTCAAAAACTGCATCATTTGTAGGAGGTATGAGCAGCGACATTATATCTACCCATGACCACCAGCCCTACCGAAGGATAGGGTGAACATAAGTCGGCCCTTCCATATAACAGAAGTGGACTACACAGGGGCTATAACTGTTACGGGTGAGGAAACTCCCCATAAAGTTTACATTTGTTTATTTACTTGTGCCTACACAAGGGCAGTCCATCTAGAATTAGTGGAAGACTTAAGCTCAGAGACATTCCTCAATGTCTTTCGCAGATTTGCTGCTAGAAGGTCTTGTCCTGGCAAGTTAATAAGCGACAACGGAACTAATTTCGTTGGAGCAGCACCTTTACTGTTGAACCTAATGAACGACCCACAGGTTAAGTCGGCGCTGGGAATCCGAAATTGTATTGGCAGTTCACAGCTCCAAGAGCTCCATGGCAAAATGGATTTACCGAAAGAATGATTGGTATTGTCAAGACCTGCCTGAGGAAAACATTACATAGAACTAAGATCACAAGAGAAGATTTAAGAACAGTAATAACTGAAATTGAAACCAGGATTAATAATAGACCCTTGACTTATCAAGATGACACTAGCAACTCGCTAGAGGCCTTAACACCGGCTCACATGTTATATGGCAGGAAGCTCCATCCGATGCCTTGTGTGGATATCCAAGAAGTTGATGATCCTAACATAGAAAATAATGATTTAGGACAACATCTTCGGGAGGGATATCAACATCTGAAAAGGGTGCTGGATACTTGGAACAGACATTGGAGCGAAGAGTATCTTTTGAGCCTACGCGAGAGGTTTTATGGAGCTCAAGCTGCCAGCAACAAATCAGTTATTAACATAGGAGATGTGGTCTTAGTGAAGACTGAACAGCCAAGATCCCAGTGGCCATTAGCTAAAGTGATCTCCACACACCCAGATTCTGAAGGGGTGCTGAGACTCGTAAAAATAAAATGCAGGGGACATACCAGTATAAAAACTATTGATAAACTGGTACCCCTTGAGTTAGCAGCCACTCCGGATCCATTGAATGGTGAAGATCAAACGGGTCAAAAGGCGCGACCTAGTAGGGCCGCAGCATAAGGTTCTCGAGAACTATGGAGGGAACTCTTGACTAAGGGTCATATTACATGATACAACGTATCAGTTTCCGCCGGCCCCAAAACTGTGGGAAATATTTTCCCCCAGAGCAGTTGCGCTCTCTAAATTTATCATAGTTATCCCTGGTTAAAGGCAGAGGATGTAGAGCTGTTGTTAATTATTCAAGCGGTTTTAATAACCCAGAAACGACATTCTCTTTAATAATTCTTGTTATTGATAAATTAAATGCTACTGCATTTAACCCCCGTGGACAACTATGCATTGTAAATACATGTAATTATGTGGTATTTTCCACTGACCTACGCTGCGTCTGCGCGATAGGTGACGTGGCAAGCAGGGAAAGATTCCCCTGTTAAGGCAGATGTGGAATTAAGATATTTACATAGTTAAAGGGAATATTTGGTCTAACTTTACTTTAAGTGGAACTAAGATTAATTTGTTAGATTTGACCTGTACATATCATGATTTAATTTAACTGTATTTAGTACTGTAATTAAATAAGAGTTGGCAACCCACAATGCGATGAGGTGTTGGGGCTTGCTGCGTTCACGCACTCTGCTCCTAGCTCTCGTGGAGTTAGCACGTTGTATATACACACCATAAGGACGCTTGCTTCCCCAAGCAACTATACCAGGCAGCCTCATCGTCATCGGTTAACGATCACTCCCTCTTCATATAGCTAAGTAACCTTTACGAATTGGCCAATTCAAGGGGGAATTAGCGAAGAGATAAGATAGAAGATAGTATTGTAGGTGAGTTAAATTTAATTTACGTTTCACCTAACTCTATGAGACGTTTGATTTACTTAGACAACTTTAGGGAAGAGTAACGACCTACGAGTTGTTTACCAGAAAATTCTTGCATAGCGGTGTCCCGGCAGGGATACCGACTTGGATACATTAAACATTTCTCACATTTTGGTGCCCAGAAAGAGGGCCCCGATTTTACTAGAATTATTCAACATATATATATATATATATATATATATATATATATATATTGTTACGCTGTCCGCCTTTCCGTTCCCACGGGTGCAGCCGTTACAGCTGGGCTAGGGGGATTATGCAGTATGTATCCGTGTCATTCGCGGAGTTTAAATTAGCGAGTGTTACAAGTTCTTTTGTTTCTTTCGTTCCTGCCACTGAGGGCAATTTTATTTAATACCATGCTGAGTATGCATTTGATTATTTTGATTGTCTTATGTGAGCTACCAGTATATTTAATGATTTTGCTTGCATTAGAAGTACCAGTTTATTGTAGAGAGAGAGGGGCACGAATTTAAGTTCTTATTAATTAATTTGATTATGCGTTCGCGCTTGGCCGTGCGCGAGCCTTGATCAGAGGCAGTCTCTTCCCAGCTAGCTTCCGTATCGTGCGTGTGTGCACACTCTCTCTCTCCCCAGTCATTTTTTTCTGCCGAGCTGGCGTTTTCATTTAAGTTTATTTTTATTCTTTTGTTGCTGACTGAGGGAAGTAATTATTTTATTTTGTTTTTGTAACCGTGTTGTCTTTGGAGGGCCAGTTTGGCTCACCGTGGTCTTCTCGCTGCCTTTGTTAACGTTCCCCAACACACGTACATACACACACACACCCCTAACCCCTACACAGTTAATCCCATCTCTTTGCTCAAGGCTAGTGAGAACCATCGTGAGCTATTAACTGCGTTCCCCCTTGGACACGGGTTAAGTAGAAAGTCGTCACCACCGGAAGTAAGTGGGAGGTGTTCCTGTATACTGTCTCGGGCGGTATTACTTCCGGTAGTGACGATAGTAGGCTAGATCTATAGGTAGGCTGTTCCGTTTTATTATCAAAGTATAGTGTGTTGCGTTCTTAAGTAAGTACTTTTCCGTTGCGCAGTTTTTCTCTAGTTTGCGGAGTGTCAGTGCCGGGGTCTGCGTTATTTTTGCAACGCAGTGGAGGCCGATCATCTAAGGCTGACTTGTTGTCTTTTTGTAATAGCCCCGGGCTGGCGCCACCGTAACAGTGGCGACCTCGCATCAGGATATCCTAACAGTGCCTTTTTCTTGCTAGGATATCGTTACCTTGGCGTTCTCTGTGCTTTGAGGTGAAGTTGATGTGTTTATAGTTTCTCAGTCAGCATTAGTATTTCATTATTCAGTACTGCCATTGATTTGTCGCCATGGAGTCACGCGTGTCTACACCAGATCGCGTACGTGCTGAGTCACCTGTGGATATGGAAAATATGGAACAACGAGAGGCACATAGCAAAGGTACTCCCCGTGTGAGCCCTGAGTTTGACTATGGTGCTGAGTTGCCTCGTTTCGCTACCCCACTATTACCATCTATGATGCCGCCGAGCCAGTTTAGAGCAGTTCCCCCGGGTATGTCTGGTGCTTTCCCTGGAGCTGTTCATTCCACTCCCATATACCCTGGAGTCTTGTCACCGGAGGCTCAGTTGCAGTTGGAGTTAAAAAGATGGAGATGCAGTGTGCAAAAGAAGAGAGGGAGATGGAGATGCAGCGTGCAAGAGAGGAGATGGAGTTGCAGCGTGAAAAATGCGATTTGAGCTGGAGAAGACTCGCTTGGAGGTGACTGCTAATAGACCAACTTCAGATACCCAAACCTCAGGCCGTGCAGAGGATAGGGAGAGTTGGTTCTCAAGGAGTCTAAAATTAGTGCCAGCATTTGATGAGTTGAAGGTGACAGAATGGTTTGTCAGGTTTGAGAAGAAGGCTAGGGAGTTTGAGTGGCCAAGGCAGCGCTGGGTGGGGTTGGTATCTAATGTGCTGAAGGGAAAAGCCTTGGAAGTGTATAATAGGTTGAGCCCTGAGGATGTAGATGATTATGATGAATTTAAAACAGCCATCCTGAAGGCATATGAACTTAGACCAGAGGCTTATCGGTTGTTGTTCCGTGGTGCTCGGAAAAGGCCTGCTGACACCTATATGGCCCTACGCCAGGTATCTGGAGGAGAGGTTAGACGAGTGGTTGCTGAGTGAGAGCGCCACTTCGTATAACGAGGTGCGTGAACTGCTTTTGATGGAACATTTTACCAACATGGCTGACAAAGAAATTGGTGTTAAAATTAGGGAGAAGAGATTCAAGACCGTGAAGGAAGCAGCAACGTGGGCTGATGACCGGGTGTTTGCCTTGCGGAGTATGGGGGTCAAGTATGCTAATTTTCAGTATTCCAGGGAGAGGACTGTGAGTGGCCCTGCCTGGGATAAATCTCCCGTGAATCAGTCCAAGGGAAGTACAGAGGAGAAAAAGAATTCAGGGAGAAAGAGCCCTGTATCCAGTTCGAAGCTACTTTGTTACTTTTGCAAACAGAGTGGGCACATCAAGCCTAACTGTCCTAAGTGGAAGGCCTCCCAAAATGCCAAACCAGTGGCACTAGTTATAGGTTCGAGTCAGGTGAACGAGAGGAGTTGGGAGAGTGGTAACGGTGAGGGAGAAGTCTGTGGAAAGCTGGAGTGTAGCCGGCTGTGCTCGCTGCCAGCTCAGGCTGGAAAAGTTACCCAACATGCTACGCCACCTCCGGATGAACTGCCTCAGAAATCGTCCCTTGACTGGTGTAAACCTTTTATGTGTCACGGCACAGTGAAAATTCATGGGATCAGTTATCCAGTTACTGTGGCTCGTGATACCTGTGCACAACAGTCTGTGTGCAGAAACGTGACTGGAGGGCCTGTAAACTCAGGGAAGTATGTGCTGTGTAGAGGCATGAACTCAGATGAATACTATGATTATGTTCATGTGGAACTCGATTGCCCCATTGTTCAGGCTGCAGCTCAAGTAGCTGTTGCTGATGTAATGCCAGTAGAGGGGATTGATTTTCTGCTGGGGAACGACCTGGCTGGGGAGAAAGTATTTCCATCTCTTCCCCCACCAGTTGTTGTGGCAGAGAAGTGTTTTGACGCCCCAGAAATTGGTATTGAAGTTGATGCAGAAGTGGAAGCCATGATCCCGGTCTGTGCAATTACAAGATCTATGGCACAGGTTGCAGCCCGGGAGGAAGAACTGGTGAAGTCACAGGTTCTTGGGGTCGACTGTGGTGAGGCAGGGCCACCAATGGAGGAACCTAGTGAGCAGAGTGTTGCTGTAGTGGGTGAGGAGAGTGGGAATGCGTGCATGGGCGCCGCCCCACTTCCCACTCAGGACACTAGAGGTGGTGTTGAGTGTGTCTGTGTGGAGACTGAACCCAGCCCATCGACTGAATTAGGAGAATTTCAGGACGCTGGGGTCGACTGCGGGGATGCAGGACCACCGTCAAACGCGCCTGAGGAACAGAGTGTCACTGTTGAGGGTAGAGGTGATGATGATGTCAGTGTGGAGTCTGACATTCCTCCCCCTGTCGAGTGTACTAGAGGTGACGCTGAGATTGATCGCCCTTCGCAATCCAGTGTCCCGACCAGTCCCTTATCTCAGTCCTCAGTAGAGCTGGCGGGTGTTGGGCCAGCAGAATTGAGGGTGAAGCAACAGGAGGATGTAACATTAAAGCCCTTGTTTGCTCGAGTAGGGGAAGAAAGAAGTATGGAGTGTGGTAAGGAGGAGTTCCTGATTAAAGACAATGTTTTACATCGCCGATGGACGCCCACTGGCGCCACGGTGGATGGAGGAGTGGGTGAGTTAGTGCAGGTGGTGGTTCCTGTGCAGTATAAGGTGCCGTTAATACAGTTAGCACATGAGGGACCTTTAGCGGGTCACTTGGGAAACAGAAAGACAGTGCAACGCTTAAGATATAATTTTTGGTGGCCAAGTATGCCGGGACAAGTTGCTGCGTACATCAAGAGCTGTCACACGTGTCAGATAGTGGGCAAGCCTAATCAAGTTCTTCCTGTGGCCCCTTTGATTCCCATTCCTGCAGTTGAACCTCCGTTTACCCGGGTAATCATTGATATCGTGGGCCCTTTACCTCCTACTTCTGCTGGAAACAAGTATTTGTTAACCATAATGGATGTTACAACGCGATACCCAGAGGCTATACCAATCAGAAGCATGCAGGCGAAGTCAGTAGTCAAGCAACTTATCCTGTTCTTTACTCATTTTGGCCTGCCTAAGGAGTTGCAGTCAGACCGTGGAGTGAATTTTACATCTAATTTGTTTAAGCAGACAATGACAGAGTTGGGCATCAAACACATTTTGTCCAGTGCTTACCATCCGCAGTCATGAGGGACCTTTAGCGGGTCACTTGGGAAACAGAAAGACAGTGCAACGCTTAAGATATAATTTTTGGTGGCCAAGTATGCCGGGACAAGTTGCTGCGTACATCAAGAGCTGTCACACGTGTCAGATAGTGGGCAAGCCTAATCAAGTTCTTCCTGTGGCCCCTTTGATTCCCATTCCTGCAGTTGAACCTCCGTTTACCCGGGTAATCATTGATATCGTGGGCCCTTTACCTCCTACTTCTGCTGGAAACAAGTATTTGTTAACCATAATGGATGTTACAACGCGATACCCAGAGGCTATACCAATCAGAAGCATGCAGGCGAAGTCAGTAGTCAAGCAACTTATCCTGTTCTTTACTCATTTTGGCCTGCCTAAGGAGTTGCAGTCAGACCGTGGAGTGAATTTTACATCTAATTTGTTTAAGCAGACAATGACAGAGTTGGGCATCAAACACATTTTGTCCAGTGCTTACCATCCGCAGTCACAAGGTGCCCTGGAGAGGCATCATCAGACTTTAAAGACAATGCTGCGCACCTTCTGCTATGATAGTGGAAAGGATTGGGACCTAGCGGTACCCTTTGTTATGTTTGCAGTGAGAGAGGTACCAACTGAGTCATTAGGGTTTTCACCCAATGAGTTAGTGTTTGGGCACAGAGTTCGTGGTCCCTTGGATGTGGTGCGAGAGGTCTGGAGTAACAACAAATCTGGCAACCAGGAATCCATGCTTGACTATGTCTGCAGCACTCGGGAGAGACTGCATTGCGCTTTAGAGCTTGCCCGTGACCATCTAATCGGGGCTCAAGCGAAAATGAAGGCTCATTACGATAAGAAGATCAGAAGTCATGAGTTTAAGCAAGGAGATGAAGTTTTGGCACTGCTGCCCATGCAAGGAAAACCTCTGGCGGCTAGATTCAGTGGTCCTTATATTGTGAAGAAGAGAGTTGGGGAACTTGACTATCTAATTGTTACCCCAGATAGGCAGAAGAGTACTCAGTTGTGCCACATTAATATGTTGAAGCCATACTACCGCCCAGTTGATTCTCATTGTGGGATGACTGCTGATGTCTCTCACCTGGGATGTGAAGGACGGGGAAGGGAGGACGTGGCATCAAGGGAACGTGCTGTGGAGGGAGCTGTTGGTGCCAGTGATGTGAGTAGTGGACCAGGGTTACAGCCACAGTCCCTGGAAGGTGACTTTGGAGTGGACGTTGAGGGAACCAGGGATAAGAGCGCTCCTGTAGTTTTGGCGGTTGGTAGTGAGTTGGAGGAGCAGGAGGAAGTGCTTAGTCGTGGTGAGATGTTACCAGCTGACCTATGGGAGGGCAATGGTTATGCAGCTCTGGTGGAGAAATTGCGACACCTTGAGCCAGTAAAGCGAGAAGAGCTGTGCAACAGATTATGGAAACATCCGAAAGTTTTTGGAGATTCACCGGGATTGACAACTTGGGCTACTCATGACATTGACGTTGGGGATAGTAAGCCTGTAAAATTAGCTCCTTACCGCATCAACCCTATCAGACAGAAAGCTCTCGATAATGAGATCAAGTATATGTTGGACCATGGATTGATCAAGAGGAGTTTCAGTGAGTGGAGTTCACCAGTTACCTTGCAGCCGAAGCCAGATGGGAAGGTTAGGTTGTGTGTGGACTTCCGGAAAGTTAACTCACTGTCTAAGACCGATGCTTATCCTTTACCTCGGGTCGATGACTCCGTGGACAAGGTGGGAAATGCCACTTATATCACCAAACTTGACTTAGTAAAAGGATACTGGCAGGTCCCGCTGATGGAACGGGCTAAACAAGTGGCTAGCTTTGTTGTCAGTGGTGCAGTATATCAGTGCCAGGTGATGCCTTATGGATTGATAACGTAATTGCTGATTGTTTATCCAGGGAGGGGTCAGGGTCTTGATTCGAAAATTTTGATCCAGGGCTCAAAATTTTCCCTTGGGGAAGGGCGTGTTACGCTGTCCGCCTTTCCGTTCCCACGGGTGCAGCCGTTACAGCTGGGCTAGGGGGATTATGCAGTATGTATCCGTGTCATTCGCGGAGTTTAAATTAGCGAGTGTTACAAGTTCTTTTGTTTCTTTCGTTCCTGCCACTGAGGGCAATTTTATTTAATACCATGCTGAGTATGCATTTGATTATTTTGATTGTCTTATGTGAGCTACCAGTATATTTAATGATTTTGCTTGCATTAGAAGTACCAGTTTATTGTAGAGAGAGGGGCACGAATATAAGTTCTTATTAATTAATTTGATTATACGTTCGCGCTTGGCCGT
Source organism: Coenobita brevimanus (assembly GCF_032717465.1). Taxonomy (NCBI): domain Eukaryota; kingdom Metazoa; phylum Arthropoda; class Malacostraca; order Decapoda; family Coenobitidae; genus Coenobita; species Coenobita brevimanus. Next base: position 26,655,107 of record NC_137006.1, read on the forward strand.
GCACGAGCCTTGATCAGAGGCAGTCTCTTCCCAGCTAGCTTCCGTATCGTGCGTGTGTGCACACTCTCTCTCTCCCCAGTCATTATTTTTCTGCCGAGCTGGCGTTTTCATTTAAGTTTATTTTTACTCTTTTGTTGCTGACTGAGGAAAGTAGTTATTTTATTTTGTTTTGTGACCGTGTTGTCTTTGGAGGGCCAGTTTGGCTCACCGTGGTCTTCTCGCTGCCTTTGTTAACGTTCCCCAACACACGTACATACACACACACCCCTAACTCCTACACAGTTAATCCCATCTCTTTGCTCAAGGCTAGTGAGAACCATCGTGAGCTATTAACTGCGTTCCCCCTTGGACACGGGTTAAGTAGAAAGTCGTCACCACCGGAAGTAAGTGGGAGGTGTTCCTGTATACTGTCTCGGGCGGTATTACTTCCGGTAGTGACGATAGTAGGCTAGATCTATAGGTAGGCTGTTCCGTTTTATTATCAAAGTATAGAGTGTTGCGTTCTTAAGTAAGTACTTTTCCGTTGCGCAGTTTTTCTCTAGTTTGCGGAGTGTCAGTGCCGGGGTCTGCGTTATTTTTGCAACGCAGTGGAGGCCGATCATCTAAGGCTGACTTGTTGTCTCTTTGTAATAGCCCCGGACTGGCGCCACCGTAACAATATATATATATATATATATATATATATATATATATATATATATCTATATATATATATATATATATATATATATATATATATATATATATATATATATATATATATATATATATATATATATATATATATAAAACAAGAAATATGAGTGTGCGTGGGATGAGTGACTAAAGTGATGGGTAATACTTGTGACAGGAGTCAGGGAAAAGTTATGACAGGACGAAGATGACTGAGCTCCGACGAGGAGAGAGAGAGAGAGAAAGAGAGAGAGAGAGAGAGAGAGAGAGAGAGAGAGAGAGAGAGAGAGAGAGAGAGAGAGAGAGAGAGAGAGAGAGAGAGAGAGAATAAAAGGAATGTGCGTGAAGAGGGGTGGGATACGCAGGGTTGAAGACGAACAGAAAGACAGGAAAATAACGATCGCAGACAGGTAAAAAGGTTGTCGAAAAAGTGAAGTGTTGAAATGCAGCAACAAAGAACAAACGTTTCATTATCTAAATGTCCAGGAGATTCAAACACTGCAGCCCTCTTCGATTTCTGAATAGATAGGAATTCAATCATTTGGATTTTTTCAGTCTATATCTGGATTTTTGCTAAGAACTTTTTTCTGTTCATTACATTTTGTATCGACTTTTGTAAACAGGGCTAATACTCTAACGTCATTTAACTTCGAATCTAAAATCTTTCATCTCTCTCTCTCTCTCTCTCTCTGGCAAAAATACAAAAAACTCCAATTGTTAATGTATTTTTTTCCTCTCTCCACGCCAACAAAGGCTGCATCAGTTAATTGCATCATTCATTTGTTTTCTCTCCTCCTTATGCGTCATAGGTACTTTATTAATTTAACCTACTATATATTTTCATTTTCCTTACGATTCTGCCTGTACTATCTAGGTCAGTTAAGAATAGTGTATAAAAATATATAAAGAAGTACGAATTGTAGTGCGTTCAAAACCATCGGAACACGGTTGAGGCAGAAAAACATTTAATCTCATCCCTACTTTTTTTTTTTTTTTTGCGTACTTTTGTACTCTGCGTGGTTGGTTAATAGTTATACCATTATAATAGTGCTTCTCGTGTGCACTTATGTCATACTACTGTGACACTTACTGGAGGGGAAAAAGAGATGTGGTGATAATGATTGTCATTGTACTGCCTTGGCCTTGTCCCCATGGCATTTGGTGCATTAATATCCCTTAATCTTCCTACATTTTATAAAGTATTTACTGGTTTTAAAAGCCTCTGTATAAGGAAGTTCGGAAGGTTTTGTAAATTATTACTTTTAAAAACACTGTAGGAGTGAAGAGATCAACGAAGGCTCTGACTAAACTGCTCCCATTCGAAAAATATCTCTCAAGTTGAACAACAATATCTGGAAATAACAAAGTTCGGGCTTGTGAGTGCATTGGAGCCACTGCTACATAGTGTCCACCAACACTGATAAATCCCCCCCCCCAACTTTTATTTTAATTTTCGTCTCGTTTTTTTGCTTTCACCTGAGAACCAAATTTCTAATATCAGACCTTGTTCATTTATATTCCCTTTTCTTTTTCCCCTTTGTTTCCATTTTATTCTACTTTCGTCCCAGCTCCAAACGGTCGTCATCAGCTGCGGTACAACACTCACTGGAGAGGCACGAAGAGCGGCCTTGTAATGAGACTTCCACTCAACCAATGAGACCACACTCACTTTGCATCAAGGCCTCGTTTGCCCCATGGATTTCGTTTGAGGTATATGTACACCCAAAAGAAAAATAAGTTAATAAAGAAATAAAAAATAAAATCATCGGCACACTAGTAGCATGACATAATTTGACACACCCTTAAAGCATATTCCTGAGTTAATGTGCCTAGTTGGTATCGCTGAACTGCTGAACCTTAGGCTCGTATTCATAATGGCATCGGAGGTTTCGTAGCGCACTTACTAAGCATTTTGTTTTGCTTCTTAATAATCACTGCCTTTTATGTTACTTAAAGAGGATGAACATCAACATAGCTTTCATAAAATTTAAATACGAGGATGCTGATAAGTAATGTGCAGAATAAATCGTCATCTAACAATTGTTACGAAAGAACCTGATGCCACTTTGCTTATGTGCACAGCTTAATCGATGCTCGAATTGTTTAAGCTGAAGCAGTTTTATAGGCAACACATTTCTCACACTATATGCAAATCGAGAACCTTCTGAGGTAAAAGCCTAATCTAAAATAAACGACTATATCTACCGCTCACCCCCTCCACAATGTTGTAATCTTCGTAAATCTGGTGTTATACCATTCTCATATTTGTAATCCAGTCACTACTACATTCGCGTGCCACTGATGTAGATAGTATTATAGCTATACTACGATAAATACTGTATAAACTATATAGATACTGTATATACTATAATTATACAGTATACCATAAAGTATACTATGCTTTACATGCAATGTTCATTGGGTGTTGTATAGACTAGACAGTTAAGCCTAGAAAGTTTGCCATCATCCTATTCTTTTAATGCTAATGATGGTTTTCATCATATCCTCACATGTAAGAAAATCCTAAGGTGGTGACCTCGGGTAAGACGAGTGCCAAGCAGACAATGAGCACTTTGATTCTATATTAGTTAGTGGATAATGCTTTTTTGAGACCTTCTTTCGAGTATTGTGTCCATTGCCATAAAATTAATCGTTATATGACATGAAGCTAAAAGAGTCATACAACACCTAGAGACAGACAGATAGACAGACAGACAAACAGATAGATAGACAGACAGACAGAGAGTTGGGGGAAGGGAGGGGCGGAGAAATTGAGGGAGGGAGAATCAGGTGTACCAACCCTTACCACGAATTAACGGCTTCTGTGCCAGTAATAGTTGCAAAGGGTATCGCAGTAAGGGAAGCCGATAATTATTTTAGTGGGTGTACTTAATGTACGTAGGTGATAGGGGGGTATAGATCTAAAGAATAGTATCAATTTATATGACATACTATGAGGCCTTATTCACACAGTGTTCATGAATTCTTTGACCTGAGGATTTTGTCTGAGGCTGGGTTGCAACTTCTTAGCTTCATTGGGTTTAAAGGTTAAGAAGCCTATGCTCTCCTGCCAGATCCAAATGGTTTTCGTCGGCTACGGCATAGCACAGCTTAAGTAAGGTGGAGGACGGCAGGTTTACGAGGCATTCATTCCAACTAATGAGGCTTAGTTCACTTTGCGTCAAGGCCTCGTTTAACACACGGCTTCATTCTGAGGTATGGCTCTAAATATATAAACGTAAGAGTTTCTTATGAAGCTTCAGGAAACCTTGTAAGAAAATATGAACTCTCTCTCTCTCCCTCCCTCCCTCCCTCTCTCTCTCTCTCTCTCTCTCTCTCTCTCTCTCTCTCTCTCTCTCTCTCTCTCTCTCCCGGAACTTTCCCTCTTTTCATATTTTTAAGAGAAATGTTCACTTCGTCTGGTGTTACCTATGATATTTCACTTGTGTCAGCTGAAAAGTTAGCTATTGTTACTACTGTCTTTGATGTATACAGTTCTTCATAAAATTCTTCAACTCTCTTCACCACCTTATCTCTACATTTAATGACTTTATTATTTTGTTTTTCAGTTATGTACTTTGTCGCTCTCCTAGTGCCATTTATCTTCTGACCTGTTTCAGATTTTTTCCTATTTTGATGGTTTCTTTGATGTGATCCATGTTTCTCTTTTCTTCTCTTTGTCTCTTGTTGAAAAGCTTATTTAATTCCGCTCGTTCTATTTCGTCTTCCTTTGTTTTTACTTTCATATCCTTTCTTTTTCCATGAGCTCGAGTGTCTTTTCTGAATACTTCTTGACTTTGTATAAGGTTTCCCTACGGCCTCTGCTGATTCTTTTAACATTTTTGTTAGTCTGTCATTCAGCTCATCAATGTCACATTCAGCATTACTTATAGCCTGAAATCTGTTCGTAATTTCCAACTGAGAGGTTGCTTCTTTTTTTTTTCGTTTACTTTTATTGGGCATGTCTTTTATTTTTAATCATCATCTTTCTTACACTTCTGAAACTGAATCTGGCTGTGCAGCCAACCATTCTGTATTCAGTTTCTATAATTACTTTGTTCATAACTGTGACATTTGTTATGGTGTTATTCTTATATGCACTAATGAAGTCGATTCCATTCTTCATTTCTCCATTTGGACTTCTACAGGTTCATTTTCTCCCTGTTCCTTTGTGAAAGAATGTGTGCATTATTCTCATGTCATGCATTTCAGTATAAATTTACCATCATTTCTCATTTTTCAATCCTTCTCCCACTCCAAATTTTCCCATACGTGATTCTCCATTTTTTAATTTTCCAACTTTTGCATTGAAGTTTCCCATGACTATACTTTATGTTTTTTTCTTCTTCCATAATCTGTGAGATGTCGTCATAGAATATTACATACCATACATATATATATATATATATATATATATATATATATATATATATATATATAGAGAGAGAGAGAGAGAGAGAGAGAGAGAGAGAGAGAGAGAGAGAGAGACTCTGTGGTAAAGTGTGCGTTTTCGTACACTGAAGAACGAGGGTTCGCGTCCCGCCAGGGTAATAAACTTTGGGAACGTTCTTCTGGCCACATACTGCTTTGGCGGACACAAAGGGTGCTATGGTTGAAGCAGTGTCGCATAGTATAAAGTATGCTTGCACCCAGTTGACTTGTGCGGGCCGATTACACTTGGTTCACAGACTACACACACATCCAAAGCCACTACAACACTACAATTACACTTACAAGCACTTCTCACCCTACAAACAATCTCTACCAGACAGCCTAAGCCACTTGGTAGAGATACGTTGTCTGTATCGTCCCCACTTCAGTTGGGATAGGCCGGTCCTGCAGTGGACACTCAAACGGCTGATGAGATGAGAGATAATATATATATATATATATATATATATATATATATATATATATATATGTATGTATATATATATATATACATATATGTATATATATATATATATATATATATATATATATATATATATATATATATATATATATATATATATATATATATATATATAGGCAGAATGTTTTCTTTTATACAAAAATCATTAAAGACCAAGGCGTAGCCATTGTTCACTATTTTTCTGCTGATCTTTTCGAGTTTTCTTACACATTGTTTTACACTATGATTCAGGTTGTAAATAATATGTCCAAGATCCATGTCGTAACTATATTTTATTAATTATTTATTTTCATTTTTCGTAGGACGTTTCGTGTATCCTTACACATCATCAGCGACTGTAATATAGATACAATACACTATAAAACATGACATATACAACATAAACCTATACAATATACTGTATATACTGAAATGTACAACAACGACTAATATAAGTGTAGAGTTACAAGAGTATGGATAAAAGAGACAAACCCTTTAGGTGAAGTCAAGTATGAGCTACAGTTAAAAGTGTATGGATAAAAGAGACAAACCTTATAGGTGTAGTCAGCTATGAGCTACGTGGTTGACTGCGAAGGTTGTATGGGTGAGTGGGTGTTTGTGGCTGTGTAGTGTTGCCAGTTGTGTTACTGTGTGTGTAATGTTCATTTGTAATTGTCGCTGCTTGTGGTCGGGCCTTTGTGTATTTAAACAGTTTGAGGGTACGATCTAGTCCGGTAGTTTGGTTGCTTATGGCCGGCGTGCTTTCACGTATGAGAAGTGCTTCTGCCAGTTGTAGTCTAATGTGGTCATGACAATTTTTTTATTATATTAGTAATTTCTATTAGAACTTGTCTGTTTATTGATGTGTGATGTTGAGTCATATGATCTTTTATAGAACCGGATCGTAGGTGCATGGTTAAACGTCTGCTTAGTGTGGTTGTGGTCATACCAATATATTTCATGTGATGAAGTTTACAACCTTCGTGTGGGCAAGTGAATTCACAAACTACATTGGTATGTTGAAGTTTGTTGGTTTGTTGAGCTGTGTTGTTTTTCATAATCATGTTGCTAATTTTCCTGTTTTTATAGTAAATAATTAAACTGAGCTTGTCTGAGGGGATAACACATGATGTGTTACGTGTCACAATCTCTCTAAGTACACGTTCATCCGTTTTATAAGCAGGGAACATCTGATTACTATAATACACATTGTGGGTAACAGTATGGGGAAGCGGTTTGACATTTGTGGTTGAGACTTGTTTTGAAATAAATTGACATATTTCTCTGTCAACTATTTGATTGGAATAACCATTGTTAATTAAGATCTGCTTTAATTTAGTTACTTCTGAGTGGAAGAGTTCCCACGATGAGCAGTTCCTATGAGCACGACGTAAGTATGACCTGATAACTGACAATTGGTACCGCTGCGGACACTCACTCACAGCATTAAGGCATCTACCGAAGTCCGTAGCTTTACGATATACGGAGGTTTTATAGTTACCATTCTCCTCTTCTATTAATACATCAAGAAAAGGGATTTTGTTGTTTGCACTTATCTCATAAGTAAATTTTAATATTGAGTTATGTTCCATGGCAGTTCTTAGTTGTTTAAGGTGGTTTTCGTCTCTAACAACCACATAGATATCATCAACATAGCGACAATACGTGGTTGGACGCAGGTTGGTATCTTCTAACACTTTGTTTTCTAGGTGACACATGTAAAAGGCAGCAAATGTTGGGCCCAGGGGTGAACCCATGCTGACTCCGTTAACCTGCTGATACAGCTTACCGTCTGGGCTGCGAAAGGGAGCTTCGGTGGTGCATGCTCTCAGTAATGTTTCCAAGTTGTGGGTTGAGATCTTAGGTGGGCACAGGGTTGGGTGGTGATACACATTTTCTAAAATTATCTGTATAGTTTGGTCTACTGGTACGTTAGTGAAGAGGCTTTCAACATCTAACGAAGCCAAGAGTCCGCTGGGTCGAGTAGAGCGGATAATGTCTATGAACTGGTTTGTGGACTTCAGGGAAAACTTCGCTGGAATGTATGGTGTAATGATTTGATTTACTTGTCTCGCTGTTGTATACGTTGGTGTGGTTACCTGGGAGATGATGGGACGGAGTGGGTTGTTGGTTTTATGGGTTTTTACATTACCGTAGATGTACCTTGGAGCATACTGTCCAACTATGGGGGTGAGGTGTGGTGAGTCTCGGCATGCGTTGTTTGCAGTAACAACTCGATTGATTTTCTTCTTGAGAGTTTCTGTTGGATCACGGGAAATCTGCTGGAATTTGGTATTGTCACTGAGAATAGCATCCAGTTTGTGTTGGTAGTCTTCTTTGTTGAGGAGAACATAAATGTTAGACTTATCAGCTCGCCTAATGACTATGTCAATTTATTTCAAAACAAGTCTCAACCACAAATGTCCAACCGCTTCCTCATACTGTTACCCACAATGTGTATTATAGTAATCAGATGTCCCCTGCTTATAAAACGGATGAACGTGTACTTAGAGAGATTGTAACACGTAACACATCATGTGTTATCCCCTCAGACAAGCTCAGTTAAATTATTTACTATAAAAACAGGAAAGTTAGCAACATGATTATGAAAAACAACACAGCTCAACAAACCAACAAACTTCAACATACCAATGTAGTTTGTAAATTCACTTGCCCACACGAAGGTTGTAAACTTCATCACATGAAATATATTGGTATGACCACAACCACACTAAGCAGACGTTTAACCATGCACCTACGATCCGGTTCTATAAAAGATCATATGACTCAACATCACACATCAATAAACAGACAAGTTCTAATAGAAAATACTAATATAATAAAAAAAATGTCATGACCACATTAGACTACAACTGGCAGAAGCACTTCTCATACGTGAAAGCACGCCGGCCATAAGCAACCAAACTACCGGACTAGATCGTACCCTCAAACTGTTTAAATACACAAAGGCCCGACCACAAGCAGCGACAATTACAAATGAACATTACACACACAGTAACACAACTGGCAACACTACACAGCCACAAACACCCACTCACCCATACAACCTTCGCAGTCAACCACGTAGCTCATAGCTGACTACACCTATAAGGTTTGTCTCTTTTATCCATACACTTTTAACTGTAGCTCATACTTGACTTCACCTAAAGGGTTTGTCTCTTTTATCCATACTCTTGTAACTCTACACTTATATTAGTCGTTGTTGTACATTTCAGTATATACAGTATATTGTATAGGTTTATGTTGTATATGTCATGTTTTATAGTGTATTGTATCTATATTACAGTCGCTGATGATGTGTAAGGATACACGAAACGTCCTACGAAAAATGAAAATAAATAATTAATAAAATATAGTTACGACATGGATCTTGGACATATTATTTACAACCTGAATCATAGTGTAAAACAATGTGTAAGAAAACTCGAAAAGATCAACAGAAAAATAGTGAACAATGGCTACGCCTTGGTCTTTAATGATTTTTGTATATATATATATATATATATATATATATATATATATATATATATATATATATATATATATATATATATATACACACACACACAAGGTGCTACCCCATAATTCCAGTAATTTGAATATTCTAGGGAAATAAGTTACCTTACCTCCTAGTTCTCACTGTCACCTTCGAAACAGTCCCCTTTGGCATGCATACAGTGGTCCCAGTGTTTTTTCCACGAGTCCCTGCATCCCCGGAAGGCTTCAGGCGTGATGGTCTTGAGCAACTCCTGCGATCCTGTCTGGACCTCTTCAATCGAGTCAAATTGACACCCTTTCATTCATAATTTCAGCTTGGGAAAAAGGAATAAGTCGCAGGGGGCAAGATCAGGCAAATAGGGAAGGTGGGGAATGACTACCGTGTTACTGGAAGCCAGGAACTGCCGGACAACAATTGGAGTGTGGGTGGGGGTGTTTTCATGATGCAGGACCAGTCCTTGTTCTTCCAATGTTCTGATGTTTGTGGCGGATGTTCTCCCTCAGACGCTGTAAATCTTCACAGCAAAACTTTCCGCTGACAGATTGACCGGGTGGGACGAATTCCTTGTGAACAATCCCTTGGATATCAAAGAAAATGATGATCATGGACTTGACATTGCTGCCAACTTGACTCGCTTTTCTCGGCCTCGGTGAATTGGGACACTTCCATTGCGATGACTGCTGCTTGTCTCCGGGTCATAACCATAAACCCATGATTCATTACCAGTTATGACCTTGGAGATCAAGGTGGCGCCAACTCTGACCTGATTCTTGAGCTCCCTGGAAACTGCAATGTGATGTTCCTTCTGCTCGTCACTTGGCAGTCTTAGCACAAATTTTGCAGCAATGAGTCTCATGCCCAACACATCCGACAAAATGCGTTGCATGTTCCCGTACGACAGTCCAACAATATCACAAACATCATGGATTGTTCGTCTACGATCTGCAAGCATAGCCTGACATTTCCGATGTTTTCTAGTGCTGTTGCCATTGACGGTCGTCCAGAACGGTCATCGTCTTCAACGGACGTTCATCCTTCCTTGAACCGCTTGTACCAGAAAAATGTTCTGCTTTGGAACATGGCATTGTCACCAATGGCTTGCTGAAGCAACCGATTTCTGCAACCGTCTTGTTGATCTTGAAGCGGAAATGATGCAGGTTCTTTGTTCCTTCAGGTGGTGGCGACCATCATCCACTCACTTGATGTAGTGCTGCCTACTTCTTCATAAGTCTTTATCATTCTTTTTCTGTGCCTGCCCTCCTCCCTTCCTATTTCTCCCATCTTTCCTGTCACATCTTATTGCTTTTCCTTCCTTTACAGGTGGCTGTACATTGAGTGACAAGCTAAATGGTTTCCTATTAGCCATGAAACCATTTACAGCCCTGAGTGGTAACCATATAACCATACGTGCACCCTACGTGTCAACAAGTGGGTTGGTGGAGGGTTAGTGCCCCTCCCCGTAAAATAAATAACTCAAAGTTAAATGGCCACCACTTACGGGATTATGGCGTCTGGCCATATATATATATATATATATATATATATATATATATATATATATATATATATATATATATATATATATATATATATTTATATGGAGCCTCTGTGCTACAATGGTAAAGTGTGCGTTCTCATACACTGGAGAGCGAGGGTTCGCGCCCGCCGGGGTAATAAACATTGGGAGCGTTCTCATGGCCACGTATTGCTTGGCCGACACATGGGGTGCTGTGGTTGAATCAGTGTCGCATACTGTAAAGTATGCTTGCACCCAGTCGGCTTGCTCGGGCCGATTACACTTGGTTCACACACTACACACACATCTAAAGCCACTCCAACACTACAATTACACTTACAAGCACTTCTCACCCTACATACTGTACAATCTCTACCAGACAGCCTAAGCCACTTGGTAGAGATACATTGGCTGTAGCGTCCCGACTTCGGTCGGAATAGGCCGGTCCTGCAGTGGAAACTCAAACGAATATAATGATGATATATATATATATATATATATATATATATATATATATATATATATATATATATATATATACCCACTCAGATAAACACTCACATCCACTGAGATACACAAACACACACACACACACTCTCACTCACCCTCACACTGATGTACATACATACACAAACATTCATACACAAATATACACTTACACAAATACACCTACAAAGACAGACAGACACCCATACACATAGAAACACATACACATATAAACACATACATCACACACACACACACACACACACACACACACACATACACACACACACACACACACTCGGATACAAATACTAACTCCGATAAAAACACACACACACACACACACACACACACACACACACACACACACGGATACAAATACTAATTCCGATAAAAATCACACACACATATATAAACACACATCCACACACACACATATAAACACACAAATCACACTTGCACACAAACAAGCAAACACACACACACACACACACACACACACACACGAAGAGATACAACTACTGACTCCGATAAAAAAAAAACACATACACACACACACACACACACATATATATATATATATATATATATATATATATATATATATATATATATATATAGATAGATAGATAGATAGATAGATATAGATATATAGATATAGATAGATAGATAGATAGATAGATTGATTGATAGATAGATAGGTAGATACTGCACATACATACATACATACATATATACATACATAGAGATAGATTGATTGATTGATGAATAGATAGATGGATAGGCAGATAGATACACACACATAGACACATATGTAGATACACACATACACTGATCCACCTGGTGAACAAGCCTACACCTTTTCTATCCTTAATGACCTAGAGCAGCTTGTACAGCGCCCTACCCATATCCCAGACCGCCTTGGAGAGAGCTCCAACATACTTGACCTCTTCCCTACAACTAATCCTTCTGCCTACACTGTTTATCTTTTCTCTCCGTTGGGCTCCTCCAGTCACAACCTTATCACCTTAACCTGTCCTATCACTCCGGTACGGCCTGTGGACCCTCCTGGGAAACGTCGCCTGTGGCATTTTGGAGCCGCGGATTGGGAGGCCCTCAGGCAGCACTTCTTTGATTTTCCCTGGAATGGTTATTGCTTCCATGGCCGTGAGCCATCTGAGTGTGCCTTGCGCATTACGGAGGTTATTCTTTCGGGCATGGAAGCATACATTCCTTTCTCATATCCTTTGACTAACGCAAGAAAGCCTTGGTTTAATCACGCTTGTTCTAATGCTGTCCGCAACAAGGAGAGGGCCTACAAAAGGTACCGGAGCCAAGCCACCCCTGAATCATACATTTCTGCCCGGAATCATGCTAAGTCTGTTCTTCGCTCTGGTAAAAATAATTTCATCCGTACTAAATGCTCCCAACTCTCCAACTCGAATTCTTCCAGCTCCTTCTGGCACCTTGCCAAAAACCTTTCTAACAACTTTACCTCATCATTCTTCCCTCCTCTTTTCTTCTCTGATGATTCTGTAGCTATTTCTTCTACTGATAAAGCAGATCTCTTCTCACAGACTTTCTCCTCCAATTCCACCTTAGACGATTCCGGTGCTGTTCCTCCATCACTTCCCGCCTCTGACTTCCTCATGGCTGACATTAAAATTTCTACAGCTGATGTATTTTCTGCCACCACTGGCCTCAGTAAAAACAATGCATATGGGCCTGATGGAGTCCCTCCTGGTGTTCTCAAGAACTGTGCTTCTGTGCTTACACCCTGCCTAGGCAAACTCTTTCGCCTTTGTCTGTCAACTTGTAACTT